>NC_041352.1:6132338-6179838 GCF_004354835.1 Perca flavescens
CCGTGGCTCTGCTCTGTTGTATCAGCAGACTTATAATTTACCTCAGAGCCTCTGTTTCTGCAGCTATCTCTCCCCCACCTCCCTCCCGCTCCACCCAGCAACTGCCAAAAGCTAAACATTGCCAGACGCCTAAAAAATTGATGCTGAGATGCATCGTTGAGATGAAGAAGGAGACAAGAGCAAGCTGCAGTAAGCAGCTGGAGGAGCTGAGCAAGTGTTTGTGTGCAGCTTGTGTGTACATATGCACGACATATGTGCAAACGTGTGTGTGTGTACTTGCAGAGCATTATGCAGAGCATGTTTTTATGTGTGCGCGCATGAACCGTTGCCAACCATTGTTTGCATTTTGCCTGTCCTCACAAACTCCTCATTCACCATCCCAACAAGAGGACTACTCTTATTTTAGTTTCTATCTCAACTCCTCACACCTCCAGAAAAGCTGTTTATTGCATTTGTACCCTGGTGCATCATCAGCAGCTCGGATGGCCCTCGTAAAGGCAGCACAGCGGGAGAGAAGATGCAGATGGAAGAGAGAGTACGCCCTGGGGATCCTCGCTGTGCTCTATGTGCTAGGAGAGACAGAAAGAGCACCTCCTTCTCCAAAAATGTCTCTATTTGTGCCTAAACGACTGGTGTGTCATACAGAACTCCAGCAGTTCTGCGCCAGTGGGCCCACGCGCTCTGCTCTACTAACACAGATCCATCCATGCCCTTATCATCTGGAAGACATTATGGCGAAACGCTTGGCGGGGCACTTTGACGGCTCCGAAAGGCTCTCCTGTTGCCAGCTGTGTTAAACGTAGCTCAAATCCATTGCTCTAAACATCGGTGGGGACTTGTTTCTAGGGTCGAGAGTCCATAGGGAAGATAGAGGACAGTTAACGACCTCTATTTAGGATCATAAAAGAAGAACATGGCCTACATTTTAAGCCCCAAATGGTCGTTTTTGGGGTCCTCCTGACCTTCCAATTTAAACTTAAATTCCTGTTCTTAGGGGGCCTGTGTGGTGATTCTTTTCTTGTTGTATCACTCCTGTTGTTGTTGTTCTTATTCCTCGTGACGGTACAATCCAGTCAAGCCACGCACCTATTTATCTGTCTAGTCTGCTTTGGGTCTGGGTGGGCCTGCCACAACACACACAGACGATTACACACGGAGTGAGCTGCCTACCACAGTGCTAATAGTGAAAATGGTTTGCCAATCCAGTGGGGAAATTAAAGGAAAAAAAAGAGAGTGGTAGGTGGGTGAGAGGGGGGGGGGATCGGAGGAGTGAATGTAATTCTCAACGACCTTCGCTTCACCGACTCAAATGTATTAGCCTGCCTGCTTTCTTCAGGCACAGAGAGAAAGCAATCCGCCAGTGTCAAACGAGAACATTAGCCCTCCTTGCAAAGCCAAAGAGAAGGCGACAAACCACCGGCCTAACAATATAACAGTTATATTGCCTGGAGCTTTCCCATGGAAACAATCCGTCCTCCCTCTATAAATGTCTACTTGATATGGTTCTATAAAAGCAATACAATCTGAGGCAATGGAATAACGCTATGACAGACTGTATAAGCCTCGTACAATTGGTTAGATTTCTTAATCAGACCATTTATAAGCTCCAGTATGCTGTGGAACCCTCAGAACAAGAGCGTTTTTCTTTGCTATTGCTCCCTTTGGTTTAGCCGCGTGTAGAACAAACGACGTGCGCTTTTCTCTGGCATTTTTCTCTCTGTGGTTTTCACAGTACATCTTGCTGTCACACGGAAACATGGCACCTACGACATGTCAAAACATATCTGGGTAACCCAAGTGGAGAGGCCCAAACAACAGACTTGGGACAGCTCGGTGAGGCTCAGGGGACTTAGCAGGAAAAAGGACTTTGTTGTCAGCTGTCGGAGAACTCCGGAGAGCTCACGTGTTGACGAGTCTGGGCTAACAAACTGTCACTTGGGGCTCCGGAAAAACATCATTAACGTTTGTACAAGGGGGGCACAAGAAAGGCTGATCCCCGACTTACTTTCTTCCAAGCCTGGAGGGGGACATACCTCGCTGAAATAAAATGGTCTCTCTTTCTTTACTTTTGCACCAATACGGCCTCCCTCGTGCATGTGACATTCATTAACCCGCACTAGAATTACAGGTTCTCTCTTTCCTGTAACGACCCGCGCATCAGCTCGCCTGGACAGACTAGGAAGTAGGAAAAAAAAAACAGGGCAGTACACCGGGTCTACATCTTAATGCTCTCAGCTGAAAACATTAACCCTAATTGACTTGCCAACGTTACCATTTTCATTACAGGTCAAGACCTCATCGTTAAAACAGAAGCTTGGACCATGAAGCTGGAAAAATCAGCAGATTTTCTTTTCAGCTATCCTCCTCTCCACTGATGTGTCTCCACTTCTGAATCCGCTATAAAAATTATTGCAGGCGTTGAGGGCCTCAGAACGTGGCAACCCACCCAGCGGGACAAACCACCGACCAATCAGAGTTGATGGGTTTAGAAGTGGTTCCTTGTCGGCGAGGGGAGAAGGGCATGATTGCTTTGCTCGCTACCACGCTGCCACATGGATGGATGGAAGATAAAAAAAGATAGATAAAAAGATGGATATTCCCCCTGCCCAGATGGCCCAGCTGCACCCCGTCCGACTGGCCTCTTTGGGTGTCACCCCCATACGGTTGCACTGACTCAGCTCGCTCATATTTTTAGATGCCGTGGCTGATTTTTATTTTTATTTTTGTGGCGGCCGCGGCCACACTTTGGTAAAGCATGTTCGCTTTCCTGAACAGCAATTATCATTAGCATTGATGGATTTAGCGTGCCTCCATCCATTAGCTTTCCTAATTACACTGTCGAGAGATCTGCTGTCGCCAACAATCAAATTAATGAATTTGGCTATTTAGACTCAATTATTGCATCCCCCCCCCCTTTGCAACATGAACAATAATCCTTTATTTGGAGATATGAGCACAGACTGACAGGGAGAATTCTTCCCCAGGGGGGAAGCTCAGCCTGCTCAGCTGCTCAGCAGTGTGAGCCTGCTCTGCTCCGCAACACGGCCGGCTCACGGATAAGGGGTTGGGAGGGGGCTGAAAACAAGCAGGGGAAATAAAACTGACCACAAAAGCTCCCACTGTTAGCAGGCCGTCTAAATCCCCCCCGTGCTCACCTCACATGTAAGACCTATTACACTTTGAACCCTGGCGATGCTGAAGTATGTTCCACTGACTTTCTTTCTATTCCCATGGGCGACTGACATGCCTACAGGGCCAAAGCGGAGCTGTTCATATGATCAGTTTTCCTGTTGTGCACACTTTGACCTTCTTCCCCTCATTAAAATTGCAAAGCATGACAAATTGGTCACGATAACGTGATTATAGAAATGTGAAGTAGTTTAAACAAAAGACGCAGTCAATTTGCTCGCCGTTACATAGGCCTTCTTCTTATGTGGCCTGCGGACTTGAAGCTAAAATTCAATTTTGGTTGTGATGCATCCGAAAATTATTGTGATTCCTGCTCCAAGAGGACAATGTTCACCACATTTTACAGTGAAGATGGTCTTCTTACTGAGCTTCCACTAATAGAAAGTCAAGAGAAAAATGTGAATAAAACACAATATGCAGCTGATTATCCCTAAAATGGAATAATTAAAGAATAAATGGTTGTTGCACTGCAAAGGGCCTTAAAACCTGATTTTCATCTAGACATTATTGAATATTTCTATACGAATTCAACTGTATTTCTTTTTAAATATTCCAAATAAAAAGTGATAAATTAAATATTTAATGAGATAAATATATATATTTTTAAGGAAAATTAATACAGCATCTGCTGTATCAATGCACTACAAAATTTCAAGAAACCATTTTAGTAATAATAATAACGTAATACAGTGCTGATTTGTAGAGTTCAAGACTATATCAAAGCTGTATAAAATAGCTGCAGTTGTGAGCAAGATTGAGAATATCCATCAAACCACATTTTTTTTGTCCCCATCACCCATCTTGTTATCATGAATACAGCGAGAATGAGTAAGTTTGAATTAATTAGAGAACTGCCCATGGCAAAATGGAAACATGCATTTAGAAGATTTTTTCCTGCTAAGTGAGCTTCGAAATGAAATTGCTTAGCATACAGCAGTGCTCTGTATGTATCTTAGTGTGCAGATATAAATATTCACGCGTGGATGTATGCTTTAGCAAATGAATCCCTTTGGGAACATTTCTAAGAAACATTTCATAGTAAAGCAGTGTAGTTATGGCCTTATTATAGAGTCATTTTGAATGGGGAATATTATGCAATATGTCAGTTATACACCCTATCCCAAAACAGTTTAATATGTGAACAAAACCAGAAACTCTGTGATATGATTTACAAAGGGCCAAAAGAGAAAAGCAGAAAATTGGCATTAAAGTCAAAGAAATACAAAGAAAGAAAGCAAGCCAATAAGATAGACAGGATGAAAAGTCCTGCGTGTTTCCTCAAAGAGGGAAGAGAGACAGAGGAGGAGGGAATGAGAAGCAGTGCAGCCCATTTCTGGGGCCATTACAGGAGGGAATGGCTCCCATTTGTCCCACCTTGACATTTGAGAGGATTTCTGATTACACAGGAGAGAGAGGCAGAGGTGAACGAAGAGAGAGTCCTCCACAGGGGTCTGTGGCACAGCTCAGATGATATGCCGTTGTTACAACAATGAGAAGTCAAGGGTAAAAATAACAAAGGGGCCAATGTGGCACAGCAGGGCCAACGTGTGAGCTGTCTTTTTTAAACCACTGTCACCACCCTGCTCTAGTCGCCCACTCGCTCCACAGGGCACCTATAGGACTCAGTGGCTTAGATACAGGCACACCCTGCAAGGGAATAACGAAGTATACGGTTGCTTCATTCTCATAATAGACACAGAGTGCGTTTAAGTCCCGCCCCCACCAGATGGGAGTCCAGCAGAGAGAATGGGAGATACTTTTGGGGTCCTGACACTAAGCTAACGATATGTCCGACATTACGTGTGTTAGCTTAACTTACAGCCTAAAACTAGTCTGCCAGACCATCCACACGTTGCAAAGCGGAGGAGGGTCTGGCTAGACCACGCAGCATTCAGGGGTGGGAGAAAAACATGCTCTGGTTTATTGGCATTTCTTTAAACCAATCACAATCGTCATGGGCGGAGCTAAACTCTGCACCTAGTTGCTGCAAAACAGTCGTGCGAGAGAAAACTCAGATTGGACAGATAGTCTAGCTAGCTGTTTTAATTTATCCTGCAGAGATCTGAGGAGCAGTTAAATATAGTCCTCATTAATCCACTGGAATTTAAAATTCCAACACGGAAAGGAAAGCGGAAGGAAACGGAAAAGACATGCATCCTGCGGAATTTCCTGCGTCACTGGAGCAATCCCGGAAGTACAACGTCAAGGATATAGACTAGCCTAAAACTAACATTTGGATATTTGACTTGGTAACTAAATGCTTGCTGCAAAGGTATCGTTGGACATAACATTAGCTTACAGTCTTCCCATTCTCCCTGCTAATTCCTCACGTCTGAATCCACCTTTGTCTTCATAAAAACAACAAAAAAGTTTTTTCCGGGTCGGCAGCTAATAAAAACTTAAGTCATGGGTTATTTACCCTGTTGGTAGTGAATATTGCCACACAGCAGCTTTTAGGCATTTTTCTGTTGTTTGCTAGCACACGAAATTGACGAGGAGGCACCATCACGCAATACCAGTCAACGGAGAGCGGAGAGTTGTTTTGGACGTGGCTTTCAGAGTCTCTATGAAGACTCAAAGACTCATAATCCTCAGCTTAGTTTATAACGTATGAATATGTAACATATCTCGATGAATTACAGGCCTTTAAGCAGGAGTCTAAAATGGCCCAGGATCGTGACCCTAATCAAAAGAGTCCATGAACAGTATCCCATTTATTTTGAGTAAATCACAAAAAGGGGGGCTTTTAAACTAACTATAACTGGACATCCTGCTCAATGACTACATGTGTAGGATGTACATGATCGAGGCCCTGCATGCTGCAACCATGTGACAAGAAGAAACATGAGGAAACACCAAAATAATTGTCAACAACCTCAATCTAGTGACCTACTGAACTTAACATGGGACTAACATTAGCCGAGTGAACGCTACATAACCTCGCATTTTACGGGCTGAGGAGAAAAAACAGCTACAATATGCACTCCCCAAAATGGAGCGGCATATACAAAGGCAATCATCTATCTGTTTCTGATGCTGTGAGAAGCTAGCGGTGCTCCCCGCTGGGTAATGAGCTATGTGTGCGAGGAGCACGCCGCTTTCAGAGAGCTGAGGAGTAGAGTAGAGGATGGAGGGATAGGGAAAGGAGGAGGGGAGTTGAGGCTGAGGTCAACTAGAGTTAAAGCCTTTGGGTGCTGTTCAAAAACTCTCTTTCTCATCTCCACAATGGGCAGGAAGGGGGAAAGAGTGTGGCGTGGCTGAGATGGTGGTGTTGCTGGGTTTAAAGGAAACTGAGTGACGAGGGAGATAGAGACAGAGTGTGAAGGCATGTAAGTTGAGCGGTTGATAGAGCGACGGAACTGAAACAAAAGAGAGAAGTTGTGCAAATAGCTGATAAAGGTAGTTGGCAAACAGGTGCCAACATGAATCCAGCAAGAGATTCAGAAGCGTAAAGCATGTTTTCTCTCTCTCTCTCTCTCTCTCTCCCTCCAAGATTGTTTTACATGGCTCAGCAACAGCTAGGAAGCTCGAGGGCAATGGTAGTAATAACTGCACTGGGAATTATTCAATTAAACGCCCCATCCGTCCCCCCTAGCATTCTCCCTCCTTTTTCTGTTCTTTGTCCTCCCTGAAGTCTGCGGAGGTGGTGGGGGATTGAGGGGGTCAGAGAGCAGTCTGGGCTGGGTGCTCCGTGACCCGATCATCCGGCTGGACACGCAGTCACTTGGCTGGGAGCAGCGGAGACCGTGAACAGGCCCTGAGAATGTTGTGGACGACTGGGATTGTCCGCCTGAGTGTATACAATAAGTGCAAGCAGCTACCTGGCCTTCAACCACACAATAACCTTAAGACAAGACAAGCTATTTCTAGTTCTTATCAGGAAGAGGAAAAAGGATGGTGATCAAAATAAATAAGGGGAGTGTTTTTACAATAGGCACATATTTGCGAGTTGGTCAGTTGTTGCCAGATTTGGTCAGTTTCCTTTTTGAACGTTGATTAGCTCTTGGACACAGTATCTACGGTTTAAAACCACATCCTTCATTTCATTCCGATGGCTGTATTGTTCTCACTGCATGCAAAGAACTCAGATTTTCCAATGATGCAGCACTTTGGAAGCCAAACAGGCCATGCTGTTGGGGCCACATGCCAAACAGTGTATCTATTCCATGGTGCTGGGCACACAGGCGGAATGCTTGGCATTACAGAGCCAATCTAAGTGCTGATGGCCAGCCAGCCCTTGCCAGCATTTTGGAGGGCAAGGTGACTCTTCCATTGACAGGCCCAACAATCAAACTTTCCTGCCAACTTGGATGCCGTCTGCCCAGTAGTCTCATTCCCCTCTGCTTTCTGGTGAAATCCTCTGGGAAATTGTGTAAGTATGCATGGAAGAGATGGGCCTTCTTGTCACTTATCCCTGTGTCGGCAGGGGCCGGCCTAGAATGGCTTGACAGGCACCGGGGGTACAGGCTGCTAATAACACTTTCAGCACTACCCCACTGTGATAATGCCACAGAAGGTTGCTGTGAGGCTGAATTGCTGTCCTCTTCTTTACAATTACTGCCATCTAACAAAATAAATAAAGCTGTGAGAAAAAATAAATAAAGTGGTAGCACTTATGAAAAAGAAAGACCACAACTAATGTAGCCAATTTAGTGAGGAAAGATCAAGCAAAGAGCAAACAAAGCGAGGGATTGTGAGTGGCTCTAACTCAATCAGAGAGCAGTGGGGTACCGCCCCATCAATCACTGCCTGCTTGCCTCAAATCCCGCCTGGTTGAGTGGTGGAAAAAAAAAAAAAACACACCAGCGAGCCGACCGAAACACAGTGACCGAAAATGACCCCGGGGATTTGGGGCCGAGACAGGAGGGTCCTTGGCTTAACTTCCTACCTACCTACCTACCCTCTTACCCACTGCAAACAAACTTTGCTTTACCAAGAGCCTCTCTGGGGATTTGCTTGATTTGTTGAATAAAGAACCCTGTGGTCGCTGGGCACCCCAGTTCCACCTGCCCCCCACCATGTGGATCTGTAAGCACTGTGGCGTAAGGGCAACATAGGACCACGGCAACATCAATCATACTCATGAGCCCTATTCAAGGTTCGACCACTGAACGAAACATGTCTGACAAGCCTGGACACGCTATGTTAAAGTGTCCAGAACTCCCTCTTCAATTCAACTAAACAGCCTCTCCTTCTTCCTTTCACCCCTGGGACGGGAGCGTAAGTAAGACATTGGGAGGTACTGTTTCAAAGTTATCCTCTCCCGACTAACGCTCTGCCACCCACGTTCGTGAACTCAAATTATTCTTTATTCATTTACCCTCCTTATCCCTTCTTGTTGTTTTCCATGCAGCCTCATGAACTGAGAAATGAGCATTTGATGGAAAGCCCAAAAGGCGAGAGACGAAAACCTGTTGCTAATTATGTTATATAAGGCCGAGAGAGGGGGAGACGGTTCTTATTGCCAACTGTCCTTTTGGAAACAGAAACGCATAATTGAATCATAGCCTCAGTGTTTAATGCATTTTCATCGATGCTGGAAGGAAAATGAGAATGAATTTTCTTACAGTCAATAGATGTGATACATAGGTAGGTAGGTAGGTAGATAGATAGATAGATAGATAGTGTGTCCACATGGAGATCTGAGACTACCAGATCTTGTCCTCCAATAATGAGACCATCCATACGGCTCCTTTTCTAGCAATCTGTTTTGGATAAAAAGTAAAAGAGCGCACGACTGACATCTCTAAGCTGTGTGGGCCGCGGCTCCGTTCCACAAGAAACTTCCATATAGGGAAGCTTGCATCGGTTTGGAGCTGGAAAGAAAAAGGACGGGCAAAAAAAACAAGAAAACAAAAATAATTCATCAGCCGTGTGCCAGAAACAGCTTAGTGACACTCAGTCCCTGGCCAACACGAGTCGCTAACTCCCACATCGAGATGGAAAACAACACAGGCAGACACGTGATGCTGCCTGATGCTTTTGTGCTTTCGCGCTGAAATGTGACCAAGGCTTACAATCCGGCAGGTTATTTATGAGCGTTGGCCTTGTCTCGTCTGTCTCTCTCTCTCTTTCTCTCCCTCCCCTCATTCCTCCTGTTCTCACTCCTCTCGGCCTGTGAAGTGGACCTCCCTCCCGCTGCGAGGCAGAGTGGCTCGCCTCCCGGTTGTGGTCAGGTTGCGCATGAATCAAAGTGGTGACAGAGCAGCGGGGAGGATGGCAGATGCCACGGCCAGAAAGCTTTTCAATCAGGCTGCCCTTCCAAGCCGCGGCCAAGGTGAAACACTTCACCGGCGAGAGAAAAAAAAAAAAAAAAAAAGACCTCAACCTCAAGGTCACCCTCACACTCACAGTAATCCTGCTCATTAGCCATGGAGTAACCCTTTCTGTTTAAAAGAGATGAAGAAGAGGAAAGAGAGTGAAGGTGCCACATTTCTGTCTGCTGCCCTGTGGTTAATTAGCAAGGTGAACACTTCACATCCATCAGCAGCTTTGAAATGGCTCAACTTACGTCATCAACAGTTACATTTTACAAACAGAAATTGAAAGATGCAGAACGCTTTTGTCTAGAAGTGTTACCATGCTGACAAAATAAGGTTCGGTATAATTGCCGTGAAGTGCAAACAAGACATATCCAAAGTGAATTGCTCTTTGATATGCTGCTGACAAGCTAGTCTTTTCAAAGTACACGGTTTCGGTGTAATTTCAGGTGTAATTTGATTTCCATTGTAATGAACTGTTGGGAGGCTTACTGCTGTGGAAAATACCAGCTGCATCATTTCAGCTGCTTTTGTCAAACCTTTAAACCGCTAAAAGAAGCGGCGTCGCCTTATGCGCTCTTTATTTCGCTGCGCTTAACCTTGCGACGCCGCTTTGAACTACACCAGGACAGATTCTTCCCTGACACGCACTACGGAAAAGAGGCACACACCGACAACAGAAATAAATGTCGAGCTAACAGGCCATAAGTATCTTCCGCAATCCATGTCACTCCAAATCCCCGCAGGTCAAAGCACTTCCCTTCTTTAAAAGCCTCCGCCGCCACAGGCCGGTTAAGAAAAGGCCCCAGTCGCGTTCCTGCTTTATTTATTTTCCTCCATGACAACGGCTGATAAACGGTCACACAGCCCACTTCTCCTTATTTGCCCATGGTTGCCTTGCAGAGAGGAGAGAGAGGGAGGGGGGGAGAAGGAGCTGTTTAAAGATCCAGCAAGGAGCTTGCGCTCTTCACTCCCCAGCTGTGAAGCTCCACTGCTCTTTATCGCGGAGCTGCTACATGCTATTCAGGTGGCAGGATAACAGGGGAATTAGGGAAAGTGGTCAGGAAGATCTTTTTTTATTTTTTTCTCCAAAAAGCCCATTCTGTCCTCCACTCTCACTTCCTTGAAACAGGTGGCACTCTTTGTTGAGCACTATGACCGTATGAGTGGAGTTAGTGGGATTCCACATGACAAAGAGGGAGCCAACTATAGATCCAGGGTAGGGTATTACCCACACTCTTCCCCCCCCCTCCCCTTCCCAAGCTCCTGTTAGTCATCCCTGGAGTCCAAGGCTGGTCAGGAATGCCAGGAGGGGCAGGAAGTCTATTGTAGAGGGTACACAGCAGAGAATGTTTGCCTTCCCAGCAGGCCAAGCAGCTCCACAGGGGCAGCTCAGCAGGAGTTCGCAGTGGAAGGGGCAGAGAGAGCGAAAAAAAAGGAGAAGACAATTAAAAATAAAGGGAAAAAAGTGCTTTTCCAAGCTTTGAGTTACAGGTACCTGAAGACAGGGGGGCTCTCGCAGACTTTTGAAGCGTGGAGAGTTGGGAGGCTTTCGCTGACTCTCCCGTCGATCTCCCCCCACAAAGAGCTGCTTGAGAAGGCATTCCTCAAATATCTCCGCTGCCTAGTACCACCCTGCCATACATCTCATCTGAACCCCCCCCCCCCCCCACCCTCCACCGCCTGCACAGACTGTCACACTGGAATTTTTGTTGAGTTCCAGAAAAATACCATCCAGAGAGACAGAGACAGAGAGAAAAGCAAAGAAATGAGGGAGTGCTAGGAAAGAGGAGACAGTGTCTCTCTCTCCCTACTGTTTCTAACCCCTCCAAAAGAAAAACAGTGCAGCCTTGACTTGACTGACTGATTGACTGACTGACTGCAAGGGATTTCAGTGTGCTGAAGAAGTTTTTTTTGGTCTGGTCAGCATATCCGATGCCATCAATGATTCATAATGTTGTCAGGGGGTGCATCATTTCAATAGAAAGTTGGTTCTCCTCTTGGAGTCAGCAGGAGATGGAGAGAACAGCCTGCAGCTCAAGATGAAAGTTTAGTTACATTCCAAACTAGAAACTTTTTTCAGATTTCTAAAAAAGAAATATCTTACTTGAACAGTAAGAACCACAGTCTGTCTTAGAAACGAGATAAATTGCCCTTCAATCTGCGTTATGTGAGACCTGTCTGTCACTCGTTTAGATTCAAATCCACTGAAACCTCCATTTTTCTTTCGATTGGCAGAGCTGCGAGAGTCAGACGGGCCTGACAGCCCTTATCAGATCGCAGAGAAAACAGAGACTGCATGTGCAAGGGTTGGAGCGGAGCAAAAGCATATCTATTCGCTTCAGTTTTTCACGCGAGCTTATAGCTTTCTCATTCCGCTGATTTTCAGAGCGAAATTGACTTCAAATATTTGCCTTGATGCAGGCTGCGCCTTCGCCTCAAACTTCATTAGCTGTGAGAGCGGCGAGGGCGGCCCCCCGAAACTCCACTCTGTGAAAGTCTACAACGGTGCGTGAAAGGTAAACACGTTCTGCATTCAGAATCGCAGGGCTCACTTAGTCTCCTTATCTCTGTGATGAAGTGTTTTCCTCCTCCGGCTCTCAGGATACAGGCCTCCGCGCTTCCCCAAACAAACCTGTCAAGGGTAGCGCACACGTGCAACAACACCACCCCCCCCGCCAGACTCCAACTCAGTAAAGGCTGTTTTTCCTTTTTACGAGCACCACTTTGAGTGCTTCTTGTTTGGTTTGCTGATAACAGCCATGTTGGGGAACATGTGGAGCATATGTGTTCCATTTGCCCACTAATTAGATTGCAAGGCAGTGCACTGAAGCATGCATCGCGGCCCCCACCACCTCCGCCCACTCTGCCAGTCCATCAGATAAGGAAGCTTTTCTGGCTCTTATCAGTTTCCATTATGTAAGGGCTGATTTGGTGAGTGGCGCTGCGACAGGGAGTCTGACGTGTCCAACACAAATCACACCCAACTACTGTCTACAAATACACAAGTCACTATTCCCCCCATCCCATAATCGAGTTACCTATGATACGCCGCGTCAGCGATTAGCACAATAACTCACTCTCATGTTACATAGAGCCATCATTTAAAAATTAAGAAGGAAAAAAGGAAAAATTTCATGGCTTTTCTCTGCTGGCTACAGCCAAAGTGAAGCCACACAACTTGGAATCCATTGTGAAGTGGAACTAAAGTCCCATGAAACCCACTCCATTAAAAACATTTAAAATGAAACGGTACATCAAGTTAAAAAAAAAAAAAAAAAAAAAAAGAAGAAGAAGAAAAAAAAAAAAAAAGCTATAGGTCAGGTCACCCCGGTTTCCGGTGCAACCTCTGCGTGGCCACATGAATCGGAGACCGTCTGCCGGTGTCATTTGTTAACGTTTGCTCTAGAAAAGTGGTTTGAAACCTTCTAACATGACATGTTTTTTTTGTCTGCTCCAAATAAGTTATGAATAAGCAAATACGGTAGAGGCAAAAGAAGAAGAAGAAAAAGAGAGAGAGAGGGAGACGCTTACAGATGCAAACACATGCTCTGCGCGAACTTCATCTGCTAACACATTTATGAACAACTAACTGGCAATCAACAGGCTGCTAAATGAATGCACAGAGCTCATTTTGTAAATGATACATGGATGGATCACTAAACTCAAAGCCCGCCCTCCTTTCAACTTGGAGAAAAGCAGCCTTCTGGGAGCCTGCAGGGACTAAATTCTTTTTACTGCATGTGTTTAGAAACAGGAAATTCATTCCTGACTAATTTGATTAGCACAAGCATTGTTACTGCTAACCCCCCCACCCCCCTCCCCTTCCTCCTGTCCCTTCCTCGCTCACTCTTTCTAACTGAGGATCTTGGACAGTTTAATAGTCCCTCTGCTGCTGAAATCGGACCCAAAAGAAGTGTCAAGGAGCATCCAGCTTTTAAAAGACAGCAGCATTCGGCCTGCCATAAATCTCAGACGGCAGTAAAGAAAGGTTAAAGTGGGATTGAAATCCGGGATTAAAAGAGCAAACCCTGCAGACATATGTGGGGGGGGGGGGGTGGGGGCATTGAGGGAGCACAAAAGAAGCGTAGGGTCCAGGTTTTGGGTGGAGCAGGGATACAGTAACAGGATCCAGCAAAGCCCTGTACTCTCCCGAGCCCTGCAGCGTAAACAAACAGCTGAGACAGAGCAAGGCAGAGGCATCGACACACGCACCGAAACTACACACACACACACACACACACACACACACACACACACACACACACACACACACACACACACACGCACACAAGCAATCAGAGTGAGGCAGTCGGCCCAGGCAAGGCTCACCTCAGGGCACCGGCACTGACACAGGCTCATCACATTACTGTCTGTCTCCTGTTCCATCGGCTTAAACTATCTATCTGACAACAGGTTAGCCGCTTAGCCTTATGTTGGATGCGACAGCTTCAGCTTACAAGTCAAATAAGGATCAGTGACTAACTGTCACTGAAAGATTTACCTTAAAAGGGTAAATCCACCTAGTTTTCAGATGAAATCTAGGTGAAAAAACTAGGGATGCACCTTCGGATTCAGCCGATTATTGGGCTTTTTGACGGGGTTCGGTTTCTGCCGAACCGTAGAATTTTTTTCCACCGAACCGAACCCTACGCTTGCACTACGCGCGCGACGCTGGTCGACGGAATGAGGCCGCCGTTGATTACGGGAAGGTGTTTACGTAGGCAGAGCGTTCAGTGCAGTAGGCTGTGAGAAAGTGGAAATGGAACTCATAAGCAGAAAAAGTGTTGTTTGGCAGTACTTTCAGTCAAAAGAAGGCGATTCAAGTCCAGCTACATGTTCAATTTGCAATGCTGATTTTTCTCGTGGTGGCAAGGACCCTAAACAATACACACCATCGCCGCTGTTAAAACGTTTGCGTATGAAACATCCGAAAGAATACGAGTTGTGCATGAAGGAATCTCCAGACAGCAGCCAAAATGCAGCAACTTCATGTACAGCAAAGGAAGGACAGTCACAGCTAAAAACGTGTGTTAACCACTTGTTTACTTCATTACTGTGTTTACTGTGTTATTGGACTGAGGATGGGAGTAGGATTCAGTATTTGGATTCGGCAGAATCTTAACCAGTGGATTCGGTATTCGGCCGAACCCCAAAAATCTGGATTCGGTGCATCCCTAGAAAATAGTCAAATAATTTTCCTTGTTTCCAAATCTGACAGTAACAAAGAGTCACTGCATTATTAAAATATGCTAAGGCTTGTTTTTTTTTATGGAATCCGTTCATGGAGGTTTGGAGACTAATGGTATTTTAAGGGGAAATATGAAAGTTAATGGCTCATTAATTTGGACCTTTTTTTTTAAGTAACCACAGTTAATGGCCTCTGGTGAGCTTTTGGACCCACAGCTCTGTCTCAATGCCTTCTGCAAAAGTACAGCAACTCAAATCAATATTATACCCCGGTGACTTCATTCCACAAGAAGGAGAAGGACATGCCAAAACCAAGTAGCAGGGATGAGACATTCCTGCTGCCATGTGTAGTGCCAGAGCAGGATTGCATTGACACAGTTTCAGTGAGCCTGCAGACACTAGATGGCGCAGTTTCATGTGCAATATGCACGAGGGAAAGGGGGGAATGAGTGTCACACACATGAGCATTACACAAACATATGTAAGGAACACACAGACATGCCATAAAATAGGAATGTAATGGTGTGTGTGTGTGTTTGTTTGTGTCTGTGTGAACAGCTTCTACACAGCCTGTCAGTGTGTAGTGGCTCCCAAAGTGAGGTCTGGGGGCCAAATTGGTACTTTAAAAAAAACCTTTCCAGACAGTTTAATTTCACTAATACTGTTTTTTCATTCACCCATTTTATTAATTTTTTTGCAGGATGAAAGCATAAATCATTTCCAAAGAGGTTTCTCAATATCCATCTTTATTCCGGACTAAGTTAAGATCAAATTGTGGCCCGGGGACAAAATCTGATTGAATAGAATAGAGTTTTTTTGGAGGGGACCAAAAGCACATCTGTTTTTCATAGAGAAGATTGCGGCGGCGTACTTACTTGCACTCCCGGTCCTCCAGATCGAAATGCGGATTGAAGTTGATGAGAATCCGCTGGTGGGGGCCAGGCGCAGATATCACCCACACACATCTCTGAGAAGAGGGATAAGACATGGGGTATCCGGGCGAGGTGAGGTAGTTGGCGGTTGAGATCCTGATGTTGCCTCCACATTTATCTGCAGAGGGGAGGAACAAAAAAAAAAAAAGTTCCTTAAGGATGGAAACAAAAAATCCCTCATAATTCAGATTTCTGATTATGCCATTATTTACATTTGTCTATAGCTACACAGATACAGAATAGTTGGACTACACCAGTTATTGTGTGCATTCAGATAAAGTTTGTTCCTCCTTTGGATTGAAGTCAGGGTCCAAAATACACATCTATCTATCTATCTATCTATCTATCTATCTATCTATCTATCTATCTATCTATATATCTATCTATCTATCTATCTATTACAGACTTTAATTGAAACATATATATATATATATATATATATATATATATATATATATATATATATATATATATATATATATATATATATGTATTGGCTCTATATACTGGTATTATTAATATCGGGTCTAATTGTCTAGTCTAAAGTCTGTGGCGCATTGGGATGAAGGAGTAGCTCCTCACATGGAAATAAGAAAAGGATATAGATGTATAAGCGACCCCAAATAAAAAGTGTGAATGGAGATGTTCAGAAAAAAAAAGTTTTTCTTTTGCCGAAGCCAAAAGTCACAGGCATCTCCAGTGTGTTCATTTAAACTACAGTATGAGTGTCATCATTAAAAGGAATTACCCTTTGTTTTTATCAGAGGCCCGCTGCTCACATTTATCTTCATTTGAGCGCGTTTTCATCCTTTTATCATAAAAAAAGAAGCTTCCACCGTCTGCTGCTCTAACCTACACACGCCTCTTGGAAATTAATGAAATCGAAATAAAAATGAATAAAAAGCGCAAAAGGAGAAACGAAACTGTAACCGATGCTGTAAGAACAGAACACGGGGGAAGTTGTGTAAGCCGAGGATTTGGGGGGACTTTTTGAACTTTACCAAAACACAGACCTTCTTACCCGAAAGCTGCCACCACAAGAAGGGATTAAAACATGTTCTAAAAAGAGCCTATTATAGGTTACAAGACTCAGAAAAGACTCTTATTACGTAGCCTAAATACAAAATGTATAAAGTTATATAAAATGTAGGAATTGAAATGGTATCATGGTTATGATTCCAACTACTCAATATCATACTCTATAAAGTCACTATTGAGCAATGATGTTAAAGTCTCTGTTGAAATATAATAAGAGGGTGTAGGCGGAATGGGCAGGTGAGCGCCTTGCGAGTTTGCCTAAAGATCAGCGGAGATCAGAGCAGGGCTAATCTTTTAGAAAAATATTGGGATTAGTAGCTTTGCAGAGTACATAAAGGCTTTATTTCTATAGATATCCGATGTCACACTTACCGTTTTTGAGAGCCTTGGCCACCAAAAGGATTCCCATGAACAGGATAAAGACTAATCCACAATGCATCCTTGTTTTCTCAACCAAAAAATAAAATTACGCATACAAAAAAAAGCCCTCCGAATTTAAACTCCTCCAACAGGTTTTCTTTTTCTTTTCTTGTCTTTTTTTTGTAAGTATTCTTCTCTCCTCTTAACTCGACAAATAAAGCAGCAGTGTCTCTTTTAGCGAAGTTGGAACTGATCTGAGAGCGGGCTCAGGTCGCGTGCATCCTGCCATTCAGCTCCTGTTTCCTCTCGCCTGTGCCGGCTGCGCTCCTCTCTCCAGCGCCGACCGTGCCATTCCCTCTCCAAAAGAAAGCCAAGATATATGAAGAAATGACCCACTCCTTTTTCTTCTTTTTTTTGCGCTGTTACTCCGTCAAACGATGCCCGGGCAGGATGTAATCCTTGGCTGTGGAGTGACAAGATAAAATACGGAGATGTGAGCAGGTTAGGAATGAGTGCTGCGGCCGTGCGCTCTGGCCATTTACCGATCTGCCTAAACGCGCTGTTACTGATGCAACAAGACTATAGAGACATGGATACACCCCTACACCCCAAATTGTGACCACTTTGCTTCTATAGGCTCAGCGTGGGCACTCGGAGAGGTTGATGATTGGCTTGATTACAAATAGCCAACCTATGTGGGGAAAAAAAAGCTCTGTGTATTTATATGTAAGCGGAGCTGCACACTGAGTCACAGTGTAGCAGCAGTCCGTTAAGTGACATGACTCTCTCTCTCTCTCTCTCTCTCTCTCTCTCTTTTCTTCTCTCTCTCTCTCTTTTACTCACTCATTCTCTATTCCCCTCCCCCTCCCTCCCTCTCTTCTTTTACAAAAATGAGCTAGACATTAATGGGATAGGTAGTAGCCTAACAGAACATGACTCCCCCAGGAACATTTGAAAACATGATTTGGGTTCCCATAACCAAATATGATATTTGGCGAAAAATATGCTACTATAAAACATCATGAATTGTAACAATTACAAATCTGGATTATAGAGAATACTGTAGGGGTGTTTCCTCGGGATGTCCTCTCCGGCATCTATCCGGGACCGGTTCTTTTTATATGACACACTGGACTGCCTGATCTACAGAAGTTCTCCCAATTCGTCCGTCTCTCAAAACACTGTTTCCCCAGCTCTGGTAAAAGCACATCTGCACCGCAGTGCTTATAAGAGGCCCCGTTTTGTTTGGACAGGAGCTAAATAATAGAAAGTGTTTTTTTTTCTTCTTCTTCTTCCCTGTTAGACCTTGTGGGTTTCCTTTAATGCACCAGTAGCTATCCAGACGCACCGTTTGTCTGCCCCACAACAGTGACACCATTAAACTGGCACTCTGAAATGTAGGGGAAATCAATTAAAGCGTAAATTAACGTAGCCTCGAGTCATTTACTCAAGGCTGCCCTTACTGGGTCACTCTGCACAAAAAAAGGAACAGAGCAGGCTTGTATTCAGCAAACCTCAATCACACAGTCCTGTACTGCAAAACCCTCCACAAACACAATGCGTGGCAGAAGCCTACATGAAAAGATAGTTTTTTACATTATTGTTATCTGTATATTTGAAACCCACAAATTAAAGGACTGCAAAAAACAATAGCGGGATCAGATCGAGCCACATTGGTAAAATTGTATGTGAAATGATGGAAACAATTGTGGGGGGGAAAAAAAGCTATGCTCGTTTCTGTGCACTTTAACGCAGCGATATTTCTTTCAGTCCTATGGATAAGGCAAATAAAAGCAGCGGCATTCACCTGCGTCTTGAGGACTCGCAACCCCGCAGGCATCCAGCCCTCCTCTCTCCACTTCCAACATGCGTGGAGCAGAGTGTACGATCCGATAGACTCCCTCCGTTTCTGTTACAATGACACCAGATCTTCTCCAGAGCCCCACAAAAAGCAAGTCAAGTTATTTCCTCCCCCCTCCCCAAAAACCCCGCTTTTGTACGTCGGGGGAGAACCACAGCGCAGTCAAAATCGGTCCTCGGTCCCCACGGCGCAAAGACGCACAGCCGATGCCCGGAGACCCGCTCTCCTCTCCGCGTACAGACAAGTCTTCTCCCCGCTGATCTCTCAGCGTCTCGCTCCTTGTTTCGCTCCCTTTCATTCAGCGCGTTCACAAGTGAAATCCGGCCAGTGTGAGTGGCAAATATGCAGTCCCGAAAATGCCAAAGGGATGGAAAGAATAATAGAAAAGTCCTGGTTGATCTAATAAAAGTTGTCCTGCCTGTCCGTCTCTCCGTGCGCCACCGCTCTCGGGTTCCTCCACTGATCCAAATGCAGAGGGTTTGAGTCCCTGCCAGCCCTACACGCCCCTTTACGAGGGATGAATACACGTGATTTCTCACACGTAAAATACGCGGGCGCGTGTGATTGTTGGCGTGCGTGTGTGCGTGTTGCAGTCAGTGTGTGGAGGAGGTCTGCAATCGAGATGCAGATTTCACCCAGCTGCCTCTCTCTCTCTCTCTCTCTCTCTCTCTCTCTCTCTCTCTCTCTCTCTCTCTCTCTCTCTATCAGCCTGTAGCCTTCATTGGAAGCATCAGAGTCACTTTTGACACTAACCCAATGAAGTCTTTGCTTGTAAGCCATCTTGAATTAGATCCATTTTTTTCATTTTGATTTTGATTTTGGATCACTCACAAAAAAATCTTTCAATCTTTTTCTGTCCTTATGAGAAACTATAGTACTTCTATTATAGCCTACATTTTAAAAGGGTGCAACACGAGCATCACAGTTAAGTATTATTAACTATTGGAAGATTATTAAAGTGACATTGGCACTATTGAGCTCCATACATGCTCCTATATAGAAATATCATCAGAATATCATTGAGGTACACTATGGGCTGAGGCCCTGTTTCCTGGGAGCCTATAGGGGCCCAGGGGAGTCAGTGAGTGCACACTGTTGTGTCTGTGAACAAAGAAGCTGTTCTCTGTAATGGTGTATGGACAATCTGTCCGTCTGTGTCACACTTCCGCCTGTACCAAAAATGCACAGCTAATGTCATTTTGACTGTGATCTCGTCATTATAGGTGGGAGACGTGACACCAACCAGGCGTGCCAAGTCACTAAAAGCAAACAAACAAAAAATAGAAGTCCCTCTGATTGGTATTATTAACGATGAAAACTGGGTTTATAGCAATCAAATGAAAACACATGTTGGACTTGGCACGGATGAAGTGTTGAATGAGCATCAGAGGTGACAGGGAAGGATTCTAGAGATCTGAAAAAAAACAGAGGAAACGACCTTCTATTGGGACAGGAGCATAGACTGTAAAAATAATGGATGAAGCTTCCGGGACTGAAACGTGAAGCCAATGCGGAAGTGCCTTAAACCTGCATTCTATCAATCTTGTCCTTGTTTTAATTCCTAAACTTTGACTGTGAGTCAGGTGTCTCAACTGGATGACTCCCTTCAGGTTGAAAACCGGCAACTTTCGCCAAACTCGCGGCTTCAAAAACGGCAGTCCACAAACCAATGGGGGTGACGTCACGGATGCTACGTCCACTGCTGTCTCATGGGCAGGAGTTCCAAAAAATTTGAATTATGAACGACCCTCTAGTTTATAGTGCATTCACAAACGCCTCATTTGAAATCCTTTAGCCTATTCCAGGAAATGCAACAATATATATTTTTTCCTGTTAGATACTGATTATAAAACTAGACAGCTCCCTGACACTGACAGCCGAGAGAGCAAAGCGTCCATTCATATTTTTCTGTCATTGTGCAACTGCAGTAATAAGAGGAACTGAAAGTTAAACAGAATCCAGGCTAAAAGTCCCCCCCCCCGCTTCTCTAACGGCAGTCACCGGGCCTTAAGGGTTAAGCCCGGCACACACCGCTGCTTGAGTTCTCTGCTGTTTTAGCTCAATTGAGTGCAATAACTGGAGGTTTCCAGCTGCAGGTCTCTGTGGTTAGGATGCTTTCTGCCCTATAGGGGGCATCAGAGCTGGTGAGCAGCTCAGAGAGAGCCACCCATAGCTCCTCAAGCTCACCTTACTGTAATGCCTTTATGATTGCACAGCTGGGTTTACAAACAAGTGCGCTGATTAAAGGTTTCTGCAGACTTAATCACTGTATTCAGCATCAATTTTGAGTCCGACTTCCCATGCATCAGCATTAACGGCATTCTTCACCGTAGCAGTTGTGAAATACTTTCAATGCGCTGTGTTTAGAATCTGCTTGTTTTCAGGAATAAATCATTGTGTCGCCCTACTAGGAACGTAAGCAGCACTGTCAATTCCAGAGGTCGACATGCTTTATGCACAGTGTGTTGAGATGTCCCTCTTTTGAAAAGTTTTTGTGACACAATAGCACAAGATAAGCGCACAGTTCCTGCACATTATTATTTTCTGTTCCTAGAGAGAGGGGGGGGACAGAGGATTGAGTGGCTTTATTCCCATCCCAGCCTTGCTAATTCTCTGTCTCGCTGATAACACAAATGTTAAAATGGTGCCAGGCATCTCTATCAGAGGCAGCTCTAACTAGCCTTTCGTTTCTTCAGGATAACACAGGAACAAGAGCCATTTCACAAGGGTGCCTGCATGTGCCATATCTGAAATGGGGGGTGGGGGGGGTTGTAGGGGAACAATAAAAGAGCCATTTAGGGATTTGCTTCTTCATATATATCCGCACTAATCTTTAGTACAGCCCTGATGAATAATTAGCTCTGGTACAAAAGCAGACATTTTATGGCTCCTGTGTGCAGTGGACTTGATTTCATTAGCCTGGCCTCCATTCACCAAAATGAGTGAGTCAGAGTGAAATGTACAGGTTCAACCCATTTGGCACAATGGCAGTGTGAGCATTCCATCTCTGGTTGAAAAGTCTGTCTTCGGAGTCATCTGCCACAATATGGACATGATTAAACACTTATTTTTGTTTTTTAGCTATTAGCTATTTGGGTTAGAGGTTGTAGGTAGGTGACAAATTAGAAGAAACACATGAATATATGATTCTGTGCAGTACACAAGGGCTCACTGAATGGTTGGATGAGTGAATCATATGTTACGGCCTTCACAGTCAGATCTCCACTCAACTGAACACCTATGGGAGACAAGAGAGAAATAAGACAGTGCTGCCACTGATATTAAAGACCTCATATGCTCATTTTCAGGTTCATAATTGTTTTTATAATTGTTATTATTTAGACGATTTACAAGAATAGGTTTACATGGTTTGATTTTCAAAAAACACCATGTTTTTTGCCGTACTGTATATTATTGGCACAAAAAAATCCCCACTGATGATAGGCCTATTAGCCTATAGGTAACTACACTATATGGTAGCCACCCACAGATACAGTTCATCCTAAGGGTTCACTGTGCCACATGTACAGTGCGTTTAAAATTAAAACAATTATTATTTTAATAGCTTAGTATTATATGCAAACAAGGTATTTATAAAGGCTTTAGGCCGCCCTACACGTTACTGTAGGCCCAGTTTAATACGCAACTTAATTTTATACAATGTATGTAGTAGGGGGTCCCTGCTCAGTCACTCTTTCAGTTAAGGGGTCCTTGGTTTAGGCAAGGCAAGGCAAGGCAAGGAAGCTTTATTTGTATAGCACATTTCAGCAACAGGGCAATTCAAAGTTAAAATTAAATTAAATTAAAACATTAAAGAGCAGGTAAAAATGATAAAAAAAAAAAAAAAAAAAAAAAAACATTTCTCCGATCACAGGTCCTTTTGGCTCCGGTTACTTGGAGTAACTATGACTCTCTTTTTGAGTTCTAATCTATGTCACACCCACGTTGGAGAAATTCTCCGAAACATGTCCGTTATGTGTTCAAAAATACCACTAGATAAAAGACAAGAATAAAATTGACAGTGCAGTATAAGAAATGAAAGAACTGAGAGATAAAATAATGTTTAAAAAAACATTCAAGACCCCTGCCCTAAAGCTATATTAGCTCCCATCACAAGTGGACTAATCGCTATCCTGGCTAGCCTTACAGGTTTATAGTTCATAACAGTACCCAAAACAGTTTACTGGTTAGAAGAATCAAACCAGCTAGCAGCCTCACAGAACGCGCCGGGCCACCCATTAAGAGATTTCGAACCATTTTCCGCTTGCAGCTGCACAGCGAGGTCTGATATTTTCAGCCCTGCTGCCTCAAATGACTGGGTGCAGGATGCCAGTCCTGATGTCACATCATCCAACGTATGTTGCACTGATCTCAGCCCGACACTGGATCTCGCTTGCTGCTGTGATATGGACAGTTTAATCTCTTGGATTTATGCGCTAAAAACCCCAACCTTTTGATATCAACTACACCATATCCATCTTGGCAGAGTTTCCTCTTCGAAAACCAAAAAAAACTACTCTGACTGTCCCAGAGTGCATCAGGGACATCACTGCGGCGCACAGTCTGGACTTTTAAGTTCAGTATGAGATGACAGATATGCTATTTCCTCCACCAGCAGACATATTTAAATGCATGCTCCCCGTTCCACTGCATTACAAAGTGGATTAGAGGTGCAGACCATGAACATTTTACAAGACCTTGTTAACCTACTAATCATACTGTGTTCCAGTTTCTCCTCCATGACAACCGCGGTTTACAGGCTGAAAGGTTACCGTGCATGTGAATAGGTGCTGTTATCTCTCGCACTATAGAAGCCGCTGTACCTGTTTCACAACATCTGGGGCTGTTGATGATTACAAGCCCAAGAATGTTTCACGTACTCTTGAAAAGGCTCGCTGGCATCAAACGACACACCTTCAAACTCTGTCAATGTGTTGTAAACAGGGGCCCTTTTTGTTCGCAGGGATGTGGAATGCCCATGTATGTGTTTGTGTGAGACAGGAGGTGAAGCAGGGAGAGAGAGAGAGAGAGAGAGAGAGAGAGGTAAATGGAATTGAAAACAAAGCAGAGAGAGAGAGAGAGACAAACAGAAGCCTAAGTGAGCTGGCTCTCTTAAAGCCGGTACACAAAAAAGCCAGTCGAGATGATCAGTCGCGTCCCCGAGGTCCAAAAAACTGCCTCGGAACACACTGAGGCGACACCGACTTGACAAACGTAATACGTCTCCATAGCAGCAGGCGGCGCTAATCTGTATTGTTGCCCAAAAAATGAAAACCGGCAGCTGATTGGACGAACGCGTCACGTGGGTTTGTTTTCTTCGGAAATTCAAAGCCAGACTGTCATGGCGGCTCGTTCAGAATACGATGTCATATTGTACTAAAATAGTTCACCGAAACATGTTTCTGAAAACATTTTAAGCGAGAAATAGGCCGTGCAGTTGCTGAATGAAGGTCGGTTTAATAGATTTTCCTCAGATTTTGAGAGACTCTAGTCACGTCCCAACTGCCCTGCCTCCGACTGAACACGTCAGGTTGGCCAAAATGAACGCCGACGGCTCCTCAGACGGACAACGCCACGGGACACACCAAACAGACTCGAGTCACTGACCTCGCCAGACTGTCCAACGGCCGATTATCGGCTTGTTGTGTCTCGGGCTTTACATTAACTTTCTGAGGCTCTGGGTGAAGAACCAGAGAAGACCCTGAAAAATCCTTGTACCGCTGACTCTTACGGGTGGTGGTGGTGGTGGTGGTGGGGGGGGGGTTCAGTCAGCTCAAGCTCTGGAGTAATTGCTACAAAGGCAGCGTTTCTCTTCCGAGACATTTGGGCGAGGTGAAACTAAGTGTGAACGGAATTAGCAGAGGGCTGAATAAAGTGCTTCTGAAGTTTAGAGACATTATGGTAATAGAGAAAGAACAACAAACCTGAAACGTTTTCAGGAATATTCCTCATTCAAACGGGGGGGGGAGGGGGTAACACAAAAGAAGAGGAGGATGAGGGCGAGGTAGAGGGAATAGAACAAAAAACATAAAGAAATAGCTTCATTAGAAGTAGAAACATTTACAGTGACATTTAGTGAAGCGGGGAGGATGTATGAATAAATATGCATAATGTTGCCGGGAAGCATCGAGAGCTTCTCAGGGGCAGAAGGAGGGTGAGAGTGATGGCTCCTGAATTAATGATGAGGGAGCCTAGTCTACTGCCTGTCTCTGGGTGTGTGCATGTGGGTCTGTATGAGTGTCTGCACATGTGACAGCATTAAACAGCAAATGGGTGTGCGTGTGTGTGTGTCGGGGCACACACACACACACACACACACACACACACACACACACACACACACACACACACACACACATATTCAATTCACTCTTGCAGCACCCCAATTTCACATCATCACTGATGGAAATTACCCAATCCTCGATACCTAATCAAGCGATCTTTTTTTTTTTTTTTTTTTTTTTTGGGGATCCACGCCGATTTGCGATTGCCTCGGATGCTTAATTACATTTCTGGAAAGCCAGGGAGCGAACCGCCTGGCAGAAATTCCAATTTTTGGTATAGATATGTTTTTTTTTTCTCTTCTTTTCGGGTTCATTTTCTATTCTCCACTTTTTTTACATTTTTTTTTATTCTCCACTTGGGGGTGATGAATATTGTGCTGCTCATCATCAAACGCACAGGGAGAAGCCCTAGAGATCAGGGCAATGGAGGGGAGGGAGGGAGGTGTAGAGCGAGAAGGAACTGTCAGGGAGAAATGCTATGTAGGTCAATGAAGAATTGCACTGGGATATTGCCTCCTCAGCTCACAGGCTGGGAAGCTGATTTGATTTCCGGTGAACCCACCCGACTTGAATTATGAGAGATTACCCTCACTAAAATCACCTTAGAAACGCTCTGCTCTCAGGGGGGTGGGGGGGGTCTGTACATACAGATCCATACAGTACGACGGCTGATATATATATACTCAAAGTCTGACCAAGTTCTTCAAGAAACCTTATTCATACAGTTTCTCCATTGTGAAGGTGTGTCCTTCAGATAAAGGCCGACATGTAGTGTGGAGGGAACCTTCGCTCCGACATGTCATAACTTCCTACTACTGTGTATATTAAATAGCAAATGATAGTAAAAGCAACCCTATCCCCGTACAGGAGTGCTGACATTGGACGGTTCTCCAAAACCTCAAAATATATTCAGTGACAAAGTTTTTAACATTCAGTGCCAGCATTTTCAAATTCTACAATAATTCTACAGTAAAGGAAATGATGTACGGTCAAGCTTAGAGAAAGACTGTGGTTATGGATATGAATCAAAACTCTAGTTGAATTCAAATTCTGTCCAGAAGAGCAATGTTGAGTTCAAGGAGTGAGTGTACCTGGGAGTCCACATCAAAAGCCAGACGTGAGCAGCGAGTAACTGTCCGCCCAGGGCAATGTGGCGTCACAGGGGCCCCACGGTGGCACTCAACGCTTGTGCGTGTCTCGCAGCCTGTTTGGATTTGTTACATTTAATATAACAGGAGTGTATCGCTTCCATGAGATGGGAGGGTGGACTTACTTCAAAAACACTTTCGGTGTGGATTGGCCTTTAGGATGCACTCAAGAAACAAATTGTGCCGCTCTTGAAGACAACAAGAAAGACGTGTGCCCTTGCACACACGAGCAAAGTGAAAGTTAGGATGAATAGCCTTTATGCTTTTTCATTGTAAATGGGGCCATACCATTAACATGGCGTTTCAAAAGGTCTTCATCAAGGTTCAAAGCAAAAGAAACCACATCCGCTTGACTTTTTTTATACATTCATTCATGGGAGTCTGGATAATTGGGGCAACCGGAGGACAATGGGATAGATGAGTCATTGGGCACTTTGCCTAAGAGCAACAGCAAACAATAGATGAGAATAAAAGTCATTATCATACAACATTACGTATGAAAATGTATGTATTCATGAATTATTCTCATTGAATTGGTTGTATTTACTTCTGCTTTGAACCCAGATAAACATCTAGCAAGGTTTCAACTTGTTTCTAAAATGTAGCACTTGAACAGTTTTGCTGGTTTGCTGAAAATAATCCCTATTCACACAGGATTGGTAGCATCTGGGGACCTTGTTTGATTTAGCTTTTCCCGACGTTTTTTTCACTTTTTTTAGACGTTTTGGTCACTTTTCCCAATGTTTTTGAGGCTTTCATCCAAGTTTTTTTGTCCCTTTTTCTGATGCTTTTGTCACTTTTTTTTTCGAGGTTTTCGTCACTTTCCGATGTTTCTGAAGCTTTTCCGACATTTTTGTCACTTTTCCCAACGTTTTTTTTATTTTATTTTTTTTATGTTTTTGTGTGTTTTTGTCCACGTTTTTAGAAGTTTTTTTCTGACATTTTTGTCACGTTTTTCAAAATTCTTTCATCAATTTTTCTTCAAATACTATAAAATTGAACAAAATACCCAAATTCAATGAAAGTAGTGAACTGATCACTTCATTTACTTGTGTAGAGCATGGTATGGAACCATCCACGTTATTGACAGAAATGTATTGGTTGAAAGAAACCCAAATTTCTGATATAGAAACTTTATGAAAATGGGTCCAAATTGACCCGAGGACAACAGGAGGGTTAAAGCACTTGTTCCATGCTGGTTATGCGGTTCTTATTTCATGACATAAAAATCTACAGCAGCTTAAATGCTCGTATTGGATAATAGTAGTGGTAGTTTGCCTTCTGATGATGATGATGATGACTATTTTCTTAAAATATAAAAAGCACTGACAGGTAAAATAAAACCCCTCCTTTCCTTCAATGCTTTGTTCAGTTAGTAATTGCCACAACAGGTGGTAAACCTAGCTGGCCCTCTGGCACTCCAGCCTCACAGGGGGGTTAAAGACACACAACAGGGTTAGAAATGGAGCCTGACACAGCCGCACAGTAAGCACAAAGCCCAGTTTCCTGGTAATTAAGAAGAGGAAATCCCAACAATGGCGGCCCGGCCTGTGATGGTAAAGATTAGTTGAAACAGTGAGATGGGCTACTGAGGAAGATGAGACGCTGGCCTTTGTTCATGATTGTGTGTGTGTGTGTGTGTGTGTGTGTGTGTGTGTGTGTGTGTTTTTGCTGGAGGGTTGGGAGGTACCTTATCAGTCTTACTGTGTGAGCTTGTGTGAGTGGACATACAGTATGTGCGGTGTCATCCTGACAATTTATTTGTAATGTGGCTATTTTAACATCGTGGTGTGTGTCTCATGTATTTCTGTATTTGTCACAAGGTCTGACTGTTGTCATGAAGCTGCTGCTGACAAAACACTGTATCATGTGACCGGTCTGGTGATTTAGTCTTGGATTATTTACAGAAGACGTGACTGGCTTCCAAGGCTGAGCCACTGAGATCATAGTGAAAACGCTCTTGATTCAGACCAGACTTGGACGGAAAGTTGTAGTTGCACTAAAATATTTCATTCACACAAACACACACTCACAAGACCACATTTATCAACTCAATCAAAGTTGGTAACAATCAGTAAAAAGGAGTTTTTCCTCAGAAAGCAGAACAAGCGAGGGGACTTTTTTTTTTTTTTTTTACATCCAATGTATTTACTGAGGGGTTTTTCACATCCAATGTATTCGTGTTGCAGAGTTCTGTGACACACACATACTGACACCCATAGTAAATGCGTGAAGGTACAACATTTAAATCCCACGAAAATGCAATCAGAGTACAGGATTCATTTGTCAATAAGACTGAAATTCCTCCAGCAGCAAACTGATGCACAACACTTCAACTCCCATGCTGCTCAGGATGTATCATCATCCTCAAGCTTTTCTGTTTAATTAAGTTTTCTAAATGAATCTACTCAACAAAAAAAAGAAGCAACAAGCTAATAGGCTCTCCAGTCTCCTCAGCACAGCTAAATGGGATTCTATGGTGGAGCAACAGTGACAGGACTATAGTTCAGTTATGGATACTGTTCCTTCCTCTCTGTAATTACATTTAACAAAGAAAAACTCACTTGTGGGCTGTGACATATTTTATTCTTTACCACGACCATGATGTCCTTTTCTAGTTTCTTGGTTCAGAGCTGCAGTTTTTGTTGTCATCGCCACCGAGGGAGTCAAAATTATTCAGCCCAATGGCAGCCGAAATCCAACATGCCTGTTGCCAGACACAATGATGGACGATGCACCAGAATTGGTTCCAGTTCAGTGGGCTGATTCACTGGCCCATAGCAGGCTATGGTAGGGTTTGGTCCGGTAAGGAAGTACTTAAATCCTTTAAGTAACGGTACAAATACAACAATATAAAAATACTCCTTTATAAGTAAAAGTGCAATTAAAAAAAAATCACAATTACCGGTAAGCAAAAGTCCAGAAGTGGCAGTAAAATGTACTTACAGTGTCAAAGTAGAAGTACTAGTTTCATCCCTGTTGTATTATGATATGTAACATTATTAGATTGGTTATACTACTGTGTATCAATGTGTATGCAGCATATTACTGTTAGTACTGTCACTCAAGGTGGAGCTAGTTTAAACTACTTTATGTACAGTTAGCTAGTTTAATCCACTGGATCCCAACCTAGGGCTTGGGCCCTGCCAAAGGGTCACCAGATGAATTTGAGGGGTCGTGAGATGATTAATGGGCATGGAAAGAAGAAAGAGTTCCGCTGCAAAATAGCCTCGGTAAGGAACTTGTTTTGGTGGAACATGTGTACGTTCAAAAGTTGTTTTAGTCGTGCAACAGAAAACTCAGATTGGACAGATAGTCTAGCTAGCTGTCTGGATTTACCCTGCAGAGATCTGAGGAGCAGTTAACCATAGTCCTCAGAAATCCACCGGAGTTTAAAATTCCAACACAAAGAAAGCGGAAGGTAACGAACACCCGGCCAAAAAGAACGACATACGGCGGAATTTCCGGTAGGAACGGAGCAGTCCCGGAAGTGGAAGCTCGTGGATATAGACTACGTACACTTAAACCAATATTAATTTTTTAAGGTGGCCCTTTTTTTTCTGATGGCTAGAATATGTTTTGCTGCTCTCCATGCTGGCCCTGTCAACAGCAGCATGTCGCTTAGCTTCTGTGTTGGTACTGCTGCCTACTTTTACAAACTGTAAACTGTGCCGGCTGCTATCTGTAGATAATACACTGACTATGGATACCTTATACAACCCCACTTTAAAATATCCAATCTATCCCTTTAACACAGAGGTATAAATAAAGCTTTAATAGTCACGATCTGTGAACATGGCAACATTCCCAAAAATAAACCCTGATACACACTATGAAAATAATGTAAGATCCAAGCTGAAACAAACCATATGTCTTAAGGAAACCTACAGCTGATGTGTGCAGCATGGTCAAGCTTCACCTCTACTTCCTGCCTGCTCACGGTGACCCCTCAAGTCAACTTCCTCCTCCCAGTCAATATCTGAAGTTGTTATCCTCACTGCAAAGTGCCGCCGTCGCTGCAGGAACTAACTACCTCCATTTCACCATGTCAGTGTGCAGCCCTTACAGAAACCAACATGTCCACTGAGACAAATAGAGACAGACAGCAAGAGAAAGTGATGCAGCCTGGACAGAGACGGAGAGGAGGATGAGACAGGCATAGACAAATAAAGGCAGGACGGAAAAGAAAAACAGGATAGAAATATCTGCAGTCAGATGCAGAGAAAAGGGACAGTGAGTGAGAAATGTGTATAAATCAAGAGTGAGAAATGGAATTGGATGGAGAGAGAGAGACAGAGAGAGAGAGAGAGAGGGATAGAGGGAGAATTTGTGTTCAGCAGAGAGAGAGAGAGACAAATGGAGAGAGTGGGAGGGAGAAAGAGAGATTTGGAGTTGGATGCAGACAGTAAGAGAGGTAGAGAGAAATGGAGGTTGGCAGGGAGAGAGAAAAATGTAATTGGATGCAGACAGAGAAACAGAGCAGGGGAGTCAAGTAGAGAGAATGAGAAAGTGAATCAGAGGAATATACTGTAATCACATCTGTGTGTGTGCAATAAAAGATGCATATCAATTAAAGAAAATGATGCTGCAGAACAGTGTGTGTGTATGTGTGTGTCAATTTCAAAAAAATAAAAGGACACATTTGCAGTAATATTATAGGAAAAGATCTTAAAAGTAAATGTTCTATCCTATTTTTTTGTTTTTTATTTCCTTGTTTAAATGACCAGAAACGTCCACACTTGGTCGATGTAGCCCGATAGTCCACTGTTGGTAATTTAGGAGTATACAGTATGTGTATGTGTGTGTATCTCAAGCCTGATATACAGTACGGTACCTTATTAATCTGTGCCATTAACTATTAAAAACACATCAATGAGCCACACTGTTGAACTGGGTGACATGTTGCCTCATTACAATGAACACACACACACACACACACACACACACACACACACTGTAGAGGATTTGTACTCTCAGCAGTACAGAGGTCAGTAACTGCTTTGACTACTGAACTTTGGCTGAACAGGTGTCTCTTTCCTGTTTAGCATTTACACATTTGCACCAAATATGTAAAAATAAGTTAAAAAAATGTTAAATGTAACTTCTAATAATGCAAAGTGGACTGTACTCTGGTTGGTAGCAACGTTTTCTTTTAAATTGTTAATCACATTTTTTTTCCCATTTGTAACAGTGGTCCGTTGCTTGTATGTTGCTCTTGGCATTGTTTGCTCTGGCAAAATGAGAGAAAGAGAGAGAGAGAGAGAGAGAGAGAGAGAGAGAGAGAGAGAGAGAGAGAGAGAGAGAGAGAGAGGACACAGGGATACAAACAGAGAGAGAAGTAGACAGTGAGAAACTTGGGTATACAGAAACTTCCAGTTCCACAGCTTTCACAGATTTAGTGGCTTTTTCAAACAACGAAGACTGTTATCAAAAAGAAAACCAACCTGGTCCCCAGTGGACATCAGCTTTCTGAGCACTGAGCCCGGAGAAGTACATGTTTATTGGTGCAGGGCTCCAACACCTGTCAAACTGGTTATTAAGTAGCTCCACTATGGTCTTTTCACTTTTTCTGACACGATTCTCAAGATAGGAAAGAGGTCTGGCGAGAGTGGGTTAAAAACACAAACACACGTATAATCTGCCTGGTGGTAGATGACAGGGTTTAACCAGTACCAATTCTAACATTTTTCACTTGTTTCAATTATTTACATTTTTTACTACAAGATATGTAGAGAAAATAAACACACAGAGCTGCACACGGTCACACTACTCTGTTTTAATTTGCTGTAAAGACTCATGAAATCATCCTACTAGAGGAAGCCAGGCTCATTTTTTTTTGGACAGAGGACAAACGCGACAGCTCACCACACTTCCTCCAGTCATATTTTATGGTTAATTATAAAGCGTTTGATCAGAGTGGCTGTTTTTCAAAGGCCGAATGGATTGGATGACTGCGAAGCTACAGCGCTCACAGACTAGACATATGGCTGGGTGTAATCGCCACAAGGTTTCAGCAAACGCTTTAAAAACAGAGGACTGGCGTGAGAACAACACAAACAACACACTTGACTCCCAACACATTGCATTCTTGTTACTTTCATTTTGGAAACAATTATTTCAGGCTCTGTAAATTCACTGATATGAATCACACGCCAGACTATGAGCTACTATTCTGTGTTTGTTTTTGCAATAGTGTGTCAGAGCTCCCCTGTTTCTGCAAGACTAATGGTCATACCACCAGCAGACTGAGACTGACATTGTGATGTTTATGGCCTTCCATGACCCCATTTGTTTCACTGCCAGCGTCTGATGTAGCGATATGCCTCTGTCTGTTTTATCCGGACTGGTCTGTGCTTCTCCAAATGTGCCACCTCCACAGCCTCCCAATGGTGCCTTGAGGCAAACCACACACACACAAATGCACATATACATACAGCATGACACATACGGACAGAGGTTATCTTGTCATGACACGCGGCTGGTAATCAGCGTCACATCACACCGTGTGCAGCATGTCCGACAACTCTCCAAATGAGTCTCACACAATGGCGTGTTTTCAGTTGCATGGTTGCTTGTCTACTCTTCACATCTTTTCCCATTATACCGCCCCCGTCATCTTGTCAAGCTGAGGAAGTGTGCCTAAGCAGACACTTAATTTGTCTTGTTTTGTCATTAGCTCTGTGGCCACGGAGCGACCCACAAATACATGACCCCCGTATCGATTTAATGTCAGCCGCCGCGTGGCAGTGATGCACGGATCGGCCGCCCCTTGTTTTTTTTTGTTTTTTTTTTTAAACTGACGGCACATCGACAAGATACAATGGGCAGCGGGGTGACAAATAGGACTGATGACATTGTATATGTCGTTCCTTCACTGCTTTGAAAAGTCAACACATACAGCAGGCGGTTGTCTGCAATGATGGACTGATGGAGGGCTGCCTCATGTGAAGGGCAGGGAATCCTGCCTGTCCTCTACATAATGCTTCTTATCTGACAACTGCATCTATAATAATAATAATAATAATAATAATAATAATAATAATAATAACGTTCACAGTTTTAAACACGTGGTTAACATTGTGAATTGAAACCAAATTACTTTGTTAGGTTTAGGAAAAGATCATGGATTGAGTTACAATAATTGTTACAAAATTTCAGTTATGCATGTAGATTAAGTATTTGACGCAAGTTAACTTACGTACGTCTGTTAAAATAAGTCAACGGTGAATTTTGGTTTCATACTGGACTCGAACAGCGGTCTCCTGGGTAAAAGTCCTATGTTTGTTTGACTTTGTCACTCTTTAAACTATGTCACCTGACTACGTCAGCTGACTTCCTTCTTTTCTCCAGTCATAATTACCACTGTACAGGTAAGGCATAGGTTGCTGCCTAACATTAAGCGTAAATATGGGTCCTAATAAGCTGCTATACGGACATTTTTTTGGCGAGGACAGTCTGTAAATTAAAGATAAATTATTTAATTATTCAAGGTACAAAAAAAAGGGGTGAGAGAAGGGGTATTCAATTGGTTGCAATTGGCAACCTCACCCCTTGATGCCACTAAATTCTACCCACTGGTCCTTTAACGAAGTGTCAGCAGGTGTGTTTTGTCAAAATGGATCGATTTGTCGTTCCACTGGGCTGGACACTGACTGCTTTATTGTGAACCAAGGGAGCATGTGACTTCTGTGACTAGTGGGAACACGTTTTTAAACATTTATTTGAATTGACTCTTAGCTATCAGTAGCTGAAATAAAGTATTTTATTATTCGTAATCCTCTCTTTCCCAGATTGCTTGCTTTTTGACCAGTGGCAATACAGTAATAAGCCAATCAGGCGGTTAGTCAGTGCAACCTATATCATTACAGCCACTTCCGCTGTCCGGCCCTGTCAGTGTTGGTGGGAACATTTTATCTAAAAGGCAAAATGTGTAACCTTATGAGCATAACACATTGCATTATGTTTGAGAGCATATTTGTAAATGTTGTGTAGATTCTGACTGAGTGAAAGAAAGTGATTTGCTGTTCATAACTGTGTGCATAGTTGCACAGCGTTGTTTAACTGGGTTTGGTGATGTATAGTCTCGCTTTGCCAGACCTTCCTCCACAGCGCTGCAAAGGAGGGTCTGGCTTGTCCACACAGCATTCTGGGGGTGGGGGAAAAAAGGGCTCTGGTTTATTGGCATTTATTTAAACCAATGACAATTGTCATGGGCGGAGCTAAGCACCGAGCAGAGCCACAGTACCTCTAAAATAGCCTCGGGAAGGAACTTGTTTTGGTGGAACATGTGTACGCTCAAAAGTTGTTTTAGTCAGTCTACAGAAAACTCAGATTGGACAGATGGCAGAGGCAACGGAGCAATCCCGGATGTGGAACGTCGTGGATATAGACTAGGTGATGTATAGCTCTTGATACAGCCCGAAAGTGAGGCATAAATACATAATCAGTCCTCAGCGCGTTGAAGCACACACATGCATGTGGTTTGATGTTGGACTGGGATTTAAACCATCACTATGCCACCACCAAAACACCAGCACCTCTTTTTATAGCAGAAGTCACATCACAATCAATGCTTTTATTTGCATTATTATTATTGTTGTTATTATATTTACTTATGGATTTGTTGAGGGAAAAAATGCCACTCCATAATCGCTTATCAAGTGTAGGCGGCTTTATAATGATCATTTGTACATCATCCCATTTTAGCTTGAAATCTTGCATGCCTCTCCACGGTGAACAAAGAACTTTACTTGAAATTATCAAGAATATTCTCAGTTTGGGGATTTTTTTCGTTCAATGGCACGCGACAAAAACTAGTTTTTCCTCAATAATTCAAGGGTGAAGTAGTAGTCGTATAACTAAATAATTGTCTTAACCCAAACCATGATCTTTCCCTAAACCTAACCATGTTGTTTCCTTGCCTAAATCTATAAAATACAACTAAGTATAGCAATGTCACGTCATAAAACAGACTTGTATCTTCGGCCATGTAGGGTAGATTATTGTCTACAGTGTCCTAATTTTCATTACAAATGTCTGGATCCAATTGTCCCTGGTTGCCTTAGACATCAAGGATATTAACTGTCCAGTCCTCTGGAGTCATACAGTATATCAGCTGCAGACCTAATGGCAGAGGACACCCGACACACCAATGCTGACTACTGAGAAGGAAAATGTTGATCTACCCAACAGTTCCCCCTAATTGAGCCTCACTTTCATTCAAAAACTTTTCATATACTTTATATAACAAGGTTTACTTTGTGTCAGAAGGTGTTCTCTTCACATGTCTTCGTCAAACTCAGTTTCCAGGCAACTGAAGGGCACGGTGATGAGAACAGCAGAGCATAATACAGGGCTGGCATAGCTGCAGCAGGAACTTGACAAGTTTAATGAAGACAGGCAGGGAAACAAAGAGGAGAGAAAAAAAGCAAACAGAAGCCGGCGATGACTGTAGGTCAAACGAAGGAGGAGAGAGAGTGGAAATGCAGCACAGCAGCTCAAAGATGGCTTCCAAGTCTCCCACAAATCCGAGGAAGACCAAACACTGGCCTTGATATACTGTATATGGTAATCAAGTTATTAGGGGACTTTTAGGCAATTCGCTTCGAGGGGCGATTCAACAGAATGACCTCACTTAGATATGATGCTGTTTTGGAAGTGGCTTTGACAGGCTGCCTCGCGGAACCCCCCAACTCTCCCAAAGCCCCTCTGATACCAATAAATGTGGAATGTTTTACTTGGCTCGGCTTGTCGATGCAATGCTTGGGATCTATTTGGGTTTTTCAATGTGGGTGAAGGTTTTTCATTAGAGAGGGCATTTTGAAGTCCAGCTGAGAGTGCCAGGTGGGTTTTGGGGGGATTTATCTCGGATTTTGGATGATTCAATAAGACGTTTGTGGAAATCCAGCACATACTTGGATCTTTTATTGCTTGTTTAATCCTGGATTCAAAGGGCTTCGTTGTTGCTTCCCACATTCAGTTACACAATTTGACGGTTGATGTACCCACAAAAGGTGATGTTTATTGTGAAGAAGAAATGGTTAATTTTTCTTTTGACCTTTGAATATAAACATTTAAATCCCCCTATAAATATAGAGGGTAAGATGTTAAACCCGGAGGAAGACAATATATGTTATAACAGCTAAATCAAACAGTGTGGATCGAGATACGCCTTCCTCAAACGCAGTGTCACCACATGAGAGACATATGGACTTAGTTATTTGCCATAAATGAAAAACCCTCCGATCATGAAAACCACAGCTCGCCTACTTGAAAAAGCACTCAATACAAGAAACAGGCTTGAATAAAAACAGCGCAACGCTCTGGTTAGAATTTTGAAAAGTACAAGTTTGCGTGTCGCTGCTGAGCTCAATGGTAGTCTCGCTTTGCTAACCCTTCCTCCACAGCGCTGCAAAGGAGGGTCTGGCTAGTCCACACAGCATTCCAGGATGGGAGAAAAACGTGCTCTTGTTTATTGGCATTTCTTTAAACCAATCACAATCGTCATGTGCTAAGTGCCGGACGGAACAACGGTGCCTCTGCAAAATAGCCTCGGGAAGGAACTTGTTTTGGTGGAACATGTGTACGTTCAAAAGTTGTTTTAGTCGTGCAACAGAAAACTCAGATTGGACAGATGGTCTAGCTAGCTGTCTGGATTTACCCTGCAGAGATCTGAGGAGCAGTCAACCATAGTCCTCACAAATCCACCGGAGTATAAAATTCCAACACAGAGACACATTCTTTCTCAAAAATATTTGAGACAACTTTAAAAGCTGATGTTTAAAGTTCACAGTTCTTAAGGGGCTTAGAAAAAAAGGCAACTTGAACTTCCATACTTGTATACATGTAAACTGGGCAAAGTACATCTGCTGATCATGTGATATGATCGAGAGCCCAGAACAGCTTCTATTGACCTCCAGGTGATATTGTTTTCTCAATTGCTGATGTCAGATGTGAACTTTGAACCCCAAGAACATCTACATGTGAATTAGATGCCCAGAAGTCCACATAGTTAGTTGAAATTTAGCTTTCTTTGAATACACTTTTCAAAGAGGGGACTTCACTATATGAGGTTCAGTTTGCTTGTCACGAGGAGTACTACTCCTGTTAACAACATTTTTGTACAGAGGAAACTCTCTTAGGTTTGAAAAGTAACCCGGATGATGTCGTCAGGGGAATCTCAAAGCCTTAAATGTTTAACGGAGAGCCTGCATTACTACTACTACTACTACTACTAGTAGCCATAGTTCCATTGTCTTTATTGTGACTGTTATTGCCACTGTTCATCACACCCTCAACCGGCACCGTTAGACACCGCCTACCAAGAGCCTGGGTCTGTCCCAGGTTTCTGTTTTTCCTCGCCAATGCTTGCTCTTTAGAGAGAATTGTTGGGTCTTTGTAAATTATAGAGTGAGGTCTAGACCTACTCTATCTTGTCTAAGTGTCTTGAGATAACTCTTGTTATGATTTGATACTATAAATAAAATGTAATTGAAATGTAATTGAATTGCATTACAAAGTGGAGGTGTAGGGTTTGAAAGAATACACTGTAAACCCAGATTTAGTTGTAATTCAACTTTTTAGTGGTCACTACTTGTTCTGTCATGTTTTATTAAAAACCATAAGCATTACTAAATCACATTAGTCCTTTGTTATAATCATCTTAAGTATGCAGTGCACAGATCATACTAAGTAAAGATAACTAAGGATGTTAAGTTTCTGTATGGGAGGGGCGGGGTCATTTGACTGTTTTGCTCTAAAAGCGATGCAAAGGCTCATGGGAAAAAATAATGTTCTGAACAGTTTCTGTCCCAGTTAAAGAGTGTGTGGGAGGGGGGACTGATGGGGTCTGGGCAGTGAAAAAGTGTGTGGTCATACAACCATGCAGAGCACGTCGGAGATTACAATCTATGCATTGTCATCCTTTCTGTTTTACTGGAATGAATGTATTGAATACATTATTCTTAACACTATACTGTTATAAAGAAAAAAACATATTTATAAGTTCGAATTCATACTATAGTTTTGATAAGTAGAGCCTAGTGTTTCATATTTATTACATTTCAAGTAACATATGTTTACTAATGATTTTTATAAGTTTCACCTTGTCTAAAAACTTAAACGGTTTAAAGCAGGAGGAATGCAAACATACCGGAAAACTCCCGTCTGTAGGGCAAAAGCTCCATTCAGAGATTTTCTTACTCACAGCATCTCCTTTTTTTTGTAGTTTCTCACTGTACCAGAGCTGCTTTTAACAGTTTACACTGAATTATTATGTACTGACATATTTACATTGCAGGGAACTCCACTTATTGGTGTACGAGTCTCAGGATCTGTAGAAGGATGTGAGGCAAATGTTTAGTATTTGATGCCACAAGTTGAGTTCAAACCTCTTGTTCTTCAACACATCCGCAAACAGAGATTCCCACAGTCCTTACTTTGAAACTATTTCTACATGAAGCTGTTCATGCTGTTGACACATTCTGCATGTCCCCAGCCTACCTGTTTATCAGGGAGGATAGATGTGGAATGTGTGTGTGTGTGTGTGTGTGTGTGTGTGTGTGTGTGTGTGTGTGTGTGTGTGTGTGTGTGTGTTGACTGCACATCAGAAGGGAGCTGCTGGAGCTTTTGTCTGAGTTAATTACTAAAACAGCATCAAACAACAGAACAGAAAAGCTCTCCATGGATAGCCTTAGCTGGTTGGACAGTTTGTCACAGCTTCAAAACCACCTCCCACTGCGAAGATAAGGTGTGTGTTTGTGTGTGTGTGTGTGTGTGTGTGTGTGTGTGTGTGTGTGTGTGTGTGTGTGTGTGTGTGTGTGTTTATGTGCGTGCAGATGTGTTTGTTAGTTGGATGGCAAAAGAGTCTGTCTGTTTGTCTGCATTTACCTGATGTGAGCTTGCGTGCGTTGTCGTGCTGGGTGTCCCACAACAATTTTGACAGCGAGCAGATAAAGAAAAGTGTCTGTGTGTCCAGCAAACAGACCAGTGGGGACACATTCCGGTCAGGTTTGGTGAAATATTTCCACGGCAGCAGTTGAGGCAGGCTCGCAAAGATAAGCCCTGTGGCCTTCAGACTTCGGTAGAGTGTGACTTTCCCTTTCTGGGATTCAGTCACAACTGTTTCAGCTTCCAGATCATGTCAACCAGTCGAACACTCGTGCAGTTTTTCTCGATTGCTAAGACACATTTTTTGAAACCCCCACCCATTTTCTCAAAACTGTAAACACAAAACCAAATTCTCAAACTACAGTATATTCACAAAACACCTCTGCTGGCAAAATCAATGCTTTCAGATCATACACCCAGCAAGTCAATAACTAAACACTACAAAGCATTCATTAGACATTACCTCAACAACAATTCCAGAACACAGTGTCCAGGGCATGTTACAGAAACAAGGGTTGATTTCATATGGTAAATGCAATGAAAACAAAAAGTTGATCACAACTTGTACAGTGAATATCTTGTACACTGCAAGAAGTGCTAGTACTACAGTTTTTCTCAATCGATTTGGCACATTTATTGAAACAAACTCCTTGTGGTGCATTCAGCACACCACTCTGTGTGACCTGCAAAAGGGGATTACTCAGTCAAAAATAATTAGCTCCTGTTTCAAATGTAAATAAATCCATCAATGAATAGATCGTTGCCATCAAAACAGAAGGTTCCTTCATCGTAGACCAAGACTGACAAATTGTCGAATGAATGAATGCGTATACTCTAAAAGGGTGATAGTTGCCCAAATCCACTTTGAAATAGTTTATTTATGTTCTTTTTCCGTAATGACTCGCTGTCAAACTGGAAAGTAAAAGAAAGTTCTTTGGCGTTCGTCTGTGTTTGTTCATGTTTCACAAAGAGTTTAACCTGAGCCAGGCCGACAACAAAGATAGAAATAATATCACATCCATACAGGGATAGAAGTATACAGATGTTAAAACATAATAAAATGTTTGACACATATGGGATCGGTACTTGGTATACACAAGTTCAGAAATTGGAATATGTATCGGAAAGTAAAAAATTGTATCGGACCATCTCTAGTTGTGACGCTCAAAAAGATTTATCAACTGATTTACAGACGTCTCTTTGGCCATGTAAGTCTACGGGAAAAAGTCTTTTTGGGCCAGAACACATCACATGATTTGCAGTTCCACTGTTTAGCCTCTATCTTCAATTGGCTTCAAAGCCTGGTGGACTTCCTGGGGGTCTGGTTTGAAGGCTTATCAGATGCCAAAACACGGCACAGCTTGTTATAAAACTGATTTCACTGAACTGATACTTTAAATAATGCACAAATACCTCAAAGTTGCACTGCAGTACATGGAAACGTTTAAAAATCACAGCATGACAGCAAAGATTGTGAGAGAGTTGTGAAAGTGCTTGTGTTTGTGAGCTTTCAGCAAAATCTCTATCTCTGCATGTGGATGTTTTGAGTACTTAAGATTAACAGCTATCAGTTTGGGAATACTATTCTTCTCACACTATTGTTGGATATTTCCTACCCTCTTCAGGTAGAATCATATCTTTAGCACCCTTTATTAAAATCCCTATTTCAATATCTTAGTTTCCTATTGGAGTCACGTCTGGGGCTCAGTGAATGACACAATAACATGATATCTTCTTCAATTGAAATGCCATGGAGCAATAACGATTTGCTACAGCAAACAGCTCGCAAATAAAGCTTGTCTCCCTGAGCGGTAATAAAAAGCCTCATGTGGAAGAGGTTATATTAGGGCTGTGAGAAATCAAATAGATATGATCTGGAGTGCTTGATTTCACCCAGAGCTTCCGAAAACAGAATTAGACTGCCTTGTGGGGCAGGGCAAATATTGAAGCATTGCACTCAAACTATGTCAGGGGAGTTGGGCAACATGCTGAAATGTCAGCAGGTCACAGACATATGTTCAAAAGCTGTTTTTTTTGGTTCTCCCTAGGGGGGTCCGGGAGATTTTTTTTTTTAAATAAACCATTAAATGGCACTTTCTGGAGAGTTTTGTGGAAAGAAATGGAAAAATCGAGTCTTACATGATATGTGCACTTTGCATTGTTGTAGTATCAACAGGTATTAGGGCATTTAGCTTTTACATTAAAGTTAATCAGTTATCACTTGATTACACATTGTATTACCTTGTTATGATATAAGAAGTGACCCATACATTGTGCCAAACATAATGTGCCACATGAAGAGACATGAGAGGCATATGACATATGATTCAATCAAGGTCTTTCCCCACCACAAGGTCCAGCAGAAAATAGACCAACAGCAAGACAAAAGACACAGCATGGCTCATTTTGTGCATGTGTCATATCACAGCCTTTCTCAAACTTATTTTGTGCCAAGGCCCAGTAATGTTTGGCCCTCCTCCTCTGTGCCCATGCGTCCATTTTATGAAACATTTAATGAATTATTTACAGTTACATTTAGAGATGCACATAGGTTAGAGATGCACAATAGTTACTCAAAGTTTCCCAGTATTCCCCCCCCACTGGATTTTTATTTGACCTATTTCTACCCTTTTTTACATCAATTTAGCCTATGCTGGAAACAATTGAAAATATAGAAAAATACGGCCCTCAGGCATTCTTTATTACTTTCAACTATTCTCTAGTCTAGTAGATGAACCTTTTCTAATTTAGCGTCCTCTCTCTGAGTCAACAATTTACTCTTCCCTCCTCTTTTGCATCTTTTGTTGGGGATGTAGGCTAAATCTCTTTAAATATGCATGTGGCACTTATTCATGTAAATCATACATTAATTAATTTTAATGTTCTCACATTTGCGACATTCCAGACAGAGAGCGCTCTTGAACCCCCTCCCCGTCTCTGAAAGCATAACTAGTCGATCACGAGCGGCTCAATAGATTTGTAGATAAACTCATCTTTCAGGCATTTGACTGACCGGGTTGCAAAAATGTTTTCCCACTATGGCCACTCCAAGACCCGCCCTTCAATAGCATTCACACACTACTATTGGCCAGGCGTCCTATCCCCTGACCAATCAGCTATCCTAACCTTAACCACTCGAGGTGAAATGCCTAACCCCAACCAATCGAGCTGCTTTGTAGGGCGGGTCTTTGCGTGGCCATAGTGGGATTTGTAATTTTGCGACCGGGTTGACACTTCAACGTGAGAAATCGAGGGTGTGGCGTGTGAGCATGTGAAACCAATCAAATGCGTGTGTCTCACGGCCAATGCGTGAGAGTTGGCAGCTCTGGTAATGGTTTAGAGAAACCTTATTTCCCCAGCCAGATTTCTATGTATAGCAAATTTCTTTACCATGTATATGGGTACCCAGGTTTCTGACAGGGTTTTAACAGTAGTGCATAGGGATGTCACAAGAACCGATACTTGCAAGTCAATGCCAAAATTTTGAAAACGCTCAAGTAGTCATTTTTGTACCAGAGGTACTTTATCAGGGTACCAGGGATGCAATTCTTTCGGACCTGGCGGAGGCAGCTTATACGCCTACAAGTGTTCTATTCTGTTGTTAAATGCCGAAGAAGAACACTTACCAGCACAGAAAAACTCAAAAATCGACCAATTTTATTCTGCATACTGTCTAGTTTGAGTATAATTTTGAGTATTATTTTGGTTTCTTGTTTGCATTTAAATGTAGTGAACGTGCTTTGGATATATTTGGATTCATTACAATTTGGGCTTTTGTCAAACGCGAACCGGTCGAGGCAGATAGCCACCTAGAGCCAGGTTATGTTTGAGGTTTGTGCCTGTTAAAAGGAAGTTTGTCCACTATGCTGCTCCACTAAGTGCAATTTTCTTGGGGGAATTGTAAGGTCTCTATTAATTATAGAGTATAGTCTAGACCTAGTCTATATCCATGACCTTCCACTTCCGGGGTTGCTCCTTTGACGCAGGAAATTTCCCGTATGTCCTTCTGTTTGGCCGGATGTCCGGTACCTTCCGCTTTCTTTGTGTTGGAATTCTAATCTCTGGTGTATTTCTGAGGACTATGGTTAACTGCTCCTCAGATCTCTGCAGGGTAAATCCAGACAGCTAGCTAGACTATCTGTCCAATCTGAGTTTTCAGTTGCACGACTAAAACTACTTTTGAACTTTTACACATGTTCCACCAAAACAAGTTCCTTCCTGAGGCTATTTTGCAGAGGCACCGTGACTCCGTCCAGAGCTTAGCGCCGCCCAAGATGATTGTAATTGGTTTAAAGCCATGGCAATAAACCAGAGCACGTTTCTCTCCCATCCCAGAACCATAACCATAACCCACAATTACATTTTCCCATTTAACATCATTCCCTTGACCCCATTTACACTCCAAATATCTCATCTATCGCTCTTTTTTCACTGTTTTAATACTTTTTAACCTTTCCGTTTTCTTTTTGTAGTAGGCTACTTTAATGTCCACGACTGCCAGGCAGTGACTTTATCTTTTATTTGATCTTTCATTCTATTTGTGCCCATTTGTGTTTTGTTTTTTCAATATTTACGTATTTATCTATTTCTTTGATTTATTCTTAATAAAAAAAAAACTTTGGTCACATGCTGACTTCATTCCTCTGAGGAAGGTCTGGCAATGCGAGATTAGTCTAGACCTACTTTATCCGTGAAGTGTCCTGAAATAACTTCTGTAATGAATTGACAGTATAAATACAATTGAATTTAAATTGAATTGTTTTAGGTGTCAAAGACAGCACCGAACAATTACCCTGTGATTTGCTTGGGAATAGAATGTAGAATCTTTACATACGTACTTACGTACACTTACACAGGTGATGAGGTCCATGCTGTCAGAGGTCAAAAACTACAAAAAAAGTTTTATTATGCGGAGTGTTAACCTTTAACCAGAGGCAGCTTTGAGGATTTTACATACACAAAGGCTAACAAGGTCACACAAGCTTACCATCCAGTCCACACATGCCTGCAGGGTCCAGACTCCACTTTTAAATGGAGATAACCTTCCTAAACAACAGAGGTCCTGGGACCCAGGGCCAAATGAGTCACTTATTATCTGTGTTTACAAAGGTCAGCGTTGTTATAGGCCTGGATGTGGAATGTCCACCGGCTTATCTGTCACCTGGCCTTGATGGCCCAACCGGCTCCTGTGTGAAGAGGTAAGAGTGGAGCTGTGTGTCTGTGTGTGTGTGTGTGTGTGTGTGTGTGTGTGTGAGAGAGAGAGTGTGTGTGCCTGCGTGTGTGCGTGCGTGTGTGCATGTGTGATAGTTAGCCAAAATAGTCTAAGTGTGTTTGTGAAGAAATAGGCAAGTAGAGAGGGAAACCCCTCTCAGCCCTCAGGGCATAATTAGACTTCCCCACTCCAACTAGTGCAACATGGTGCTGAGTCTCCATCTCCAGTGCCCTGCTAAATATTTTGATTAGCCAGCCGGGGCTTGTGGTGGAGCACTCCCTTCATCTCTTCCAACCTTGTGCTTTGTAGCTGAACATATACATGAAATGTTATTAGGGAACAGGACATAGACAGTGCATAGAATTCATATTTCATTGTAAAATTCTAATATTGTTAAGTGAATAAAGGCTGATTCCTAAAACCTCTTGCAAACCATTTTCTTGTCAACACTGGGGCTTTCAACCGGGCCTGCTAACAAATGCTATTATCGTGATAAGTGTGTGTGTGTGTGTGTGTGTGTGTGTGTCTCATCCTCTGTGTGCAATGGAAGGGTAAGTGATTGTCTATGATGCCAACTCTTAAGTACGCAAAACACATTTGCAGCATAATTATGCACATCTGGCTACTAAATAGCCATGTCATTTTTTTCCCTAGAATTTTATTGTCTTGGCTCTCACTCTTTTTCTCTCTCTCACACACACACACACACACACACACACACACACACACACACACACACACACGTGACATCCCTTATCAATCAAGCAGGAAGGAATGAAGAGGCATCCACAGGGCGATTGTAATCTTTACTGTGTATCATTATTCTGTACACCTCTTCTATCTTGTGGAGGAGAAAGACAAAATGATCTCCTGCCTCTATTAGAAAAAAGACAGAAACCCTTTTCATCATGTCAGACGCCCTATTACATATGCACATGAGCAAAATAGGCATGCACACAGGCAAACACGTACCCACACACAACCTGAGGGATGCTGTAGGGTGAAATAAACAAAGTGTGCAAATGAGTAAGAGTGCATACAGGCTGTGAATAAAAAGAGGAAGGAAATAGCCAAAATTGAAGGATGAGATCATGAAAGCATTGATGTTGCTTTGTTACTTTTACTTGTGGCAGTTGGTGAGTTTAATCTTTTTTTGCTTATCCTTTATTTCAGCTTAAAAAAATGGAGCAAATGCTTTTGGCAAAACAACAAGTCTTCCACTGTTGGGGAGTAAGAGCAGAAAGTTGGGGATTGCCTAGCTAAGGGCACCTTAAAGGCTTTAAGGCTGGTTTTATTTTATGTTTTTCAAATTGTCAAATGATCTCATAAAAAGACCAAAACCAAAAGCGCTTTATGCCGGGATCAGATATATCATACTTTTTTTTTCAGACTGGTCCCCGACCAATCGTAGCTTGCTGTCTTTTACAACTCCAGACAGCACCAACAATATTATTCCACTTTTGCTCCGCCAGTATTCCAGTTGTGCACAAAAGAGTGCTCTGTGTATTGATTGAACATGTCGTAGAGGTTGTGACACTAGGAACAACATGGCAAAAATTTGACACACACAAGTCTTAATGTTTGGTCATCATGAGGGATCCCAGATTCTGCGTTGGTTGTCTTCCACTATGACCCGCAGCACTGGATAAAACAAGTTTCTTAGTTTCTGATGAACCCCATCTGTTGGGTTGGACCATTATCGGTTTGTGTTGTCTGATAACTGCGTTAGTCATCACTCAACAATTTCTGACTTCCCCACCCTGTCTGTGGCTCCCAGCCCCAAGCTATTTTTTAAAGGGGAACTCCACTGATGTTACACATAAATGTCTGTTTACAGGCGTTGGGGAGTAATATTGCATAGGCACAGCATAGTATAAAGCCCTTTTTGTATCCAGAAGGAGCTGCGTGACGTTTGATAAATGGCTTGAGTGCTGTCACTCGAGTTGACTGACTAAAAGACTACAAGTTTGAAAATGAAAATAATCTGGGGCAATGGAATTAAAAAAAGAAGTGTGATTACCAGGCCTCTGTAGCCCACTCTTCCGCTCTGCTGGACGCTAGGGTTGAGGCTATATTCTGGGTATGCTAGCATACTAGTAGCTGTCGAGTTGACCTGTGGGTGATATAGGCGCTAGGTTTTGACAAGAAAGAAGAATGCGTTACTCAAACAGGAGCAAACATTGCATTTGTTGGGGACTATATACATCTTTAAATGAATCCACATTTTAACACCATAGGGAACTTTTTTATAAACATAACACATATACACATATACCTACATAACACACATATACATACACAACATAACACACATATACCTACATAACATAACACACATATACATACATAACATAACACACATATACATACATAACATAACACATATACATACATAACATAACACATATACATACATAGCATAACACACATATACATACATAACATAACACACATATACCTACATAACATAACACACATATACATACATAACATAAGACACATATACATACATAACATAACACACATATACATACATACCGTAACACACATATACCTACATATCACACATATACTGTACATACATAAGACACATATACATACATAACATAAGACACATATACATACATAACATAAGACACATATACATACATAACATAACACATATAGATACATAACATAACACACATATACATACATAACATAACACACACATATACATACATAACATAACACACATATACCTACATAACATAACACACATATACATACATAACATAACACACATATACCTACATAACATAACACACATATACATACATAACATAACACAAATATACCTACATAACACACATATACATACATAACATAACACACATATACCTACATAACATAACACACATATACATACATAACATAACACACATATACATACATAACATAACACACATATACCTACATAACATAACACACATATACATACATAACATAACACACATATACATACATAACATAACACACATATACCTACATAACATAACACACATATACATACATAACATAACACATATACATACATAACATAACACACATATACCTACATAACATAACACACATATACATACATAACATAACACAAAT